>NW_025534308.1:0-40000 GCF_020615455.1 Coregonus clupeaformis
TTCTAAACACTTCTACATTAATACTGGATGCCATGATTACAGATAGTCCTGAATGAATTGTGAATAATGATGAGTGAAAAGTTAGACGCACAAATATAATATCATATAACCATTACAATAACAGTGGAGGTTAGCATTTTTGAAGCGAATTATGATGTTGTGACTAACTTTCAGCAGCAATCGGAATTAAATGTAAAAACTAAGTTGAAAAGGGAATGTTGGCTAACTTTGCTGATGAGCTTACATTGGTTGGAGGAAAAAGTACATTAGGTCTACTTACCCACTATATATTTAGCCAACTGTCACGAAGTTTCTACTGAAGTAGCTTTCAAAGTAAACATTATCAGCTAACAGTACATGCGGCAAATACGCCCTTCTGCTGGCAATGACCAGAGCCCACAAAGGATAGAGGAAATTATATTAAACCACTCGTACTTTATCCAGGTATAATTTTATTTTATCACTCAAATATCCAATTAATAGTGGCCAACATTGAGAGCTACCAATACCACCCTCACGTGTGCAATCCATTGATGTTTACTGATCTTGAAAAGCATGCAGTACTTGCTATATACAGTGAAACAAGTATTTGACCATACCGATTTTAGGTTTCCTGCCCACCAAAAGCATGTAGAGGTCTGTAATTTTTTATCATTGGTACACTTCAGCTGTGAGACGGAATCTAAAACAAAAATCCAGAAAATCACATTGTATGATTTTTAAGTAATTAATTTGCATTTTATTGCATGACATAAGTATTTGATCACCTACCAACTTGGCCGTTCGGCTCTACAGACCTGTTAGTTTTCTTTTTAAAGCCCTCCTGTTCTCCACTCATTACCTGTATTAACTGCACCTGTTTGAACTGCGTTACCAGTATAAAGACACCTGTCCACACACTCAATCAAACAGACTCCAACCTCTCCACAATGTAGCCAAGACCAGAGGAGAGCTGTGTAAGGACATCAGGGATTAAATTATGAGACCTGCAAGGCTGGGATGGGCCACGGGACAATGAGTAAGCAGCTTGGTGAGAAGGCAACAGCCTGTTGGCTTAATTATTAGAAAATGGAAGAAGTTCAAGATGACGGTCAATCAACCTCGGTCACAGGGCTCATGCAAGATCTCACCTCGTGGGGCATCCAATGATCATGAGGAAGGTGAGGATCAGCCCCAGGGAACTTCTGCGGCAGGACCTGGTCAATGACCTGAAGAAAGGACCACAGTCTCAAAACCATTAGTAACACACTACGCCGTCATGGATTAAAATCACTGCAGCGCCACGCAAAAGGTCCCCCCCTGCTCAAGCAGCGCCGTCTGAAGTTAGCCAATGACCATCTGGATGATCCAGAGAGGAATGGGAGAAGGTCATATGTCTGATTAGACAAAAAATAGAGCTTTTTGGTCTAAGCTCCTCGCGTGTTTGGAGGAAGAAGAAGGATGAGTGGCAAAAAAACACCATCCCAGCATTGAAGCATGGAGGTGAAACATCATTCTTTGAGATGGCACCTGCCAGGGACAGGGCGACTGCACCGTATTGAGGAGAATGGATGGGGCCATATATCGCGGTAATGGCCAGCAATCCTTCCCCTCAGTAAGAGCATTGAAGATGGGTCGGCTGGGTCTTCCAGCATGACAACCCCGACCGAAAAACACAGCCAGGAGACAGCTAAGGAGTGGCTCATGAAGCATCTCAAGGTCTGGAGTGGCCTAGCCAGTCTCCAGGCCTGGGCCAATAGAAAATCTTTGGAGGAGCTGAAAGTCTGTATTGCCCAGCGACAGCCCCGAGCCCTGAAGGATCTGGAGGAGATGGATGTATGGAGGAGTGGGCGAAATCCCTGCAACAGTGTGTGCAGAAGCCTGGTGAGACCACTACAGGAAACGTATGATCGCTGTAATTGCAAACAAGGTTTCTGTACCAAATGTATTAAGTTCAACTTTTCTGATGTATCAAATACTTATGTCATGCAATAAAAAGCAAATGTAA
The DNA here is from genome assembly GCF_020615455.1 of Coregonus clupeaformis. Classification (NCBI taxonomy): domain Eukaryota; kingdom Metazoa; phylum Chordata; class Actinopteri; order Salmoniformes; family Salmonidae; genus Coregonus; species Coregonus clupeaformis. The sequence goes on from NW_025534308.1 coordinate 1,988, forward strand.
TTACTTAAATCATACAATGTGATTTTTCTGGATTTTTGTTTTAGATTTCGTCTCTCACAGTTATGATTGTACTATGATTAAATATTACAGACCTCTACATGCTTTGTAAGCCAGGAAAACCTGCAAAATCGGCAGTGTATCCAAATACTTGTTCTCCCACTGTAACTCTGATAGAGCTGAGCAAAATGTGCGCAATTGTTTTGCATGCAAAAATCTGAAATATTTAGTTCTGACTATATGCTCTTCAATAGGTGATGATATTACAACCAAATAATTAACATTTATTTAACAATCCCTTGAAAATGGCATCAAGTTGTCAATGGTTTTAGCGGAGGCAGAAGTATTTTAACAGCCCTTTATTGATAACACGACATACAGTGGAAAAAGTATTTAGTCAGCCACCAATTGTTGCAGTTCTCCCAGTTAAAAAGTAGAGAGAGGCCTGTAATTTTCATCATAGGTACCCGTCAACTATGACGAACCGCCAAAAAAAAAATCCAGGAAATCACATTGTAGGATTTTTAATGAATTTATTTATGAAAATTATGGTGGAAAATAAGTATTTGGTCAATAACAAAAGTTTTTCAATGCTTTTGTTATATATGCCCTTTGTTAGCAATGAAGCACAGGTCAAAAGCGTTTTCTGTAAGTCTTCCTAGAGTTTTCACACACTGTTGCTGGTATTTTTGTTGTTCTCCATGCCAAGATCTCTCTAGACAGTGATGTTTGGGGCTGTCGCTGGGCAACATGGACTTTCAACTCCCTCAAAGATTTTCTGCTGGGGTTGAGATCTGGAGTTTAGCTGAAGCCCTCCAGGACCTTGAAATGCTTCTTACGAAGCCACTCCGTAGTTACTTGGGCGTGTGTTTGGGATCATTGTCATGCTGAAGGAGCCAGCACGTTTCATCTTCCAATGGCCTTGCTGATGGAAGGGAGGTTTCCTCAAAATCTCCACGATACATGGCCCCATTCATTTCTTTCCTTTACACGGATCCTTTCGTCCTGGGTCCTTTTGCAGAAAAGCATTTAAAAAGCATGATGTTTCCACCCCCCATGCTTCACAGTAGGTATAGTGTTCTTTGGATGCAACTCAGCATTCTTTGTCCTCCAAACAAGCAGGTTGAGTTTTTTACCAAAAAGTTATATTTTTGGTTTCATCTGACCATATGACATTCTCCCAATCCTCTTCTGGATCATCCAAATGCACTCTATGGAAACTTCAGACGGGCCTGGACATGTACTGGCTTAAGCAGAGGGACACGTCTTTGAAGGATTTGAGTCCCTAGGCGGGCGTGGTATGTTACTGATGGTGGCTTTGTTGCTGGTCCCAGCTCTCTGCAGGTCATTCACTAGGTCCCCCGTGTGGTTCTGGGATTTTTGCTCACGTTCTTGTGATCATTTGTTACGGGGTGAGATCTTGCGTGGAGCCCCAGATGGGGAGATTATCAGTGGTCTTGTATGTCTTCCATTTCCTAATAATTGCTCCACAGGTTGATTTCTTCAAACCAAACTGCCCACCTCGTGCAGATTCAGTCTTTTTTGACCTGGTGCAGGTCTACAATTTTGTTTCACAGTGTCCTTTGACAGCTCTTTTAGGCTTGGCCATAGTGGAGTTTTAGTGTGACATTTGAGTTGTGGACAAGTGTCTTTATACAGTAAGTTCAAACAGGTGCCATTAATACAGGTAACGAGTGGAGGACAGAGGAGCCTCTTAAAGAAGAAGTTACAGGTCTGCCCGAGCCAGAAATCTTGCTTGTTTCCTAGGTGACCAAATGCTTATTTTCCCACCATAATTTATAATAAATTCATAAAAATCCTACAATGTGATTTTCTGGATTTTTTTCTCAATTTGTCTGTCATAGTTGATGTGTACCTATGACAAAAATTACAGGCCTCTCATCTTTTTAAGTGGGAACTTTACAATTGGTGGTGACTAAATACTTTTTCCACACTGTATAACAATGGTGGTGGGGTGGCCAGTGGCACTGTTTCCCCCTATTTCGCATTCTAAGTAAAATTACTTAGTAACAATTTGGAGACACTATTTTAGATTTTTTCTTGGAAGAATTTCTTACTATCGTTCAAAAAGAACCTCCATATGTATACAGCGCTGGGATTCTGTTGGCTGTAGTGTGTGTGTGTTTGTGAGCTAAGGGTGTGTAACTGCTTTTTTGCCTGTACCTGCGTATCACAGCCAGCAATCCAACCAGGCGGAGCTAATTGATTCTCTCTGTGAGTGGGATATGGCATCAGGAAAACAGAATGTTACAGCTAGCGTTTGCCTCATAACACCACACCCAATGGATTTCGAGGAAATGTGTGTAATTGTGTATGTAGGTGATCGTTAACTCCAAAAGCAGCAGGAGTTCAGGCCTTTTAAAGGGTCTTATGTTAAGAGATGAGTCCAAGTCCCATATCATCTAATGTAGACTCCGCTCATGTGTGAGGGTTGGAAACGTCTTGATGTTGGGTGAACTATCATTTGTTCCATGTCCCCTAGGATAAAGCAGGGTACTGGGTAGTGTCTGCCTGCTAGAGGACTGGAACACATGTAGAAAGAGCAAACTAGATGACCCAGAGTCATGGTCCTCATGATTTCATTGTGATGACTACCAATAACACTGCTGGCTCCCCAAGGCACTGGCAACATAGTACACACATTCCTGAGAGCAGGGAACATGATCCTGATTAGCGTTATTTGCCGTAGTGTGTGTGTGTGTGTGTGTGTGTGTGTGTGCCGCGCGCCCTCAGGTGGATGGTTTCTTGTTCAGAATGTGATCCCAGAGTTCCCATCTGGATCCGTTTTGTCCAGCTGGAAATTGTGTACACACTCTGTAGACCTCTAATTTCTGATACGTTTATTTGGCTGGAAAGAGGGAGACTCAGCCATGGTGTGGTTGAAAATGTAACATTTAATACAGTATTATTAGCAGGACAAGTTATCTTAGTACAAGAGCATCAGTACAAAATTAATAGCATGGCATGTTTACAGTATGTCAAAAGCAGTGGTTAAAAAAGCCTAATGGCTAAAAAGCAAATGAAGTCTCAAGACTATATAGTCATTCTGAATTACGTATACATGCATCAATACAGACATTGGGCAACATGAATCTCATTTATCTTTCAATTGAACAATGAGAACAGTAGGGCATCTGCTGATTTGTGTACAGAAAGTGATATTCAGCAGCTTCGCCCAAGTTCAAGGTTGGATTGTCTGATTGAGGCCTCTGAGAATTCTGTGTGATCTGGGTCTGGGGTTGTAAAAACTTGTACTTCAAACCATTTAAGCTTTTTGTTGCCAAGCAATTAAACATGTTTACGCATATTATTATGGTAGGCAAAGATATGTGGGATATAGCATCCGGTTTGCGTTCTCCTTTCGTATCCCACACACACACACACACACACTCACAGGAGCGGTCTGCCCTGTCTTACCCACTCCTCACTGCGAGTACATACTGCATACCGTGTCATAACTGTGGGTTGTTACGAGAAGAGAGTAAATGTACTATCTAAGAACCGAGTTGCTCATAGTTCATGTCTGTATGGCATGTGTGATGATGGCAATAGCAGCGTTCAGTGTGTTGGTGTTAGAGGGCCCTCTGGAGCTGACCTCAAACCATGAATCTTGTCCCTCTTCGCTGTGTGTGTGATGCCTGTGCTAGTATTTCCCTGTGTCCCTACCTAGTGTGTGTGTGTGTGTGTGTGTGTGATGTCCATACATTTGTTACTGTGTGGCTTTTAGACCATTAGTGTGTGACCTGCCTAATAGCATTAGTGTTTTTTATCTGATCCTAGCCAGGACAAAAGCTCCCTCTCCCACCAGCCTCCCTCCCTTTACCTTTCTCACCCCCCCATCCCACCTCTCTTCATCCCATTACAGGCTCTCTATAATGGCCTGTAATGGGATCTGAAGCCTTCTGTCACCACAGAGAAAGTGAAAGGAAGGAGAGGAGAGAGGGGATGGTTTTTACAGAGGGAGGAAAAGGAAGGAAGGCTTAGGAGAAGAGAGATTGTGGGGAGAAGATGTTGTATTTGAAAGCTGAGACAGCATCCATACCTACTCTCTATTAACCCTTTACACTCATGGAAAGTACCCTATATGGATAGGGCTACATTTAAATGTTTCTTACAGAAGAAATCTGGAATGCATAGCCGTGGCAACAATTAAAAGGTTTGGAGATTATGGGAAAGGTAGTAGACTAAAGGTGAGGACACAATGGTTCACCTGAGTCAAGACTGAATCCAAACATTACACTGTTGATTTTTGTACGTTTACATTTACTATACTTTTCGCGCGCGGTTGTTGGTCAACGAAATCAGAAAATGCTCTGCATACATTCAGTAACACTGACTTAGAATATTATTGAAAAATTTAAGGTGTTAGATGCAATATAAAACAAGGGTTTGAGTGAGAGGTCTGACTGGTGTTTCCAAGTGGCCACTCCACACTCTCCAAAGTGTGCACAGTTTCTAAGTAATTTCAATGTACTATTCTATTTTTAAAGCCTCTCTTACCATGTGCCACTGAGAACTAAGAGCAAGCACACTTGTGGTTGTTTTGTTTGGAACCACAGCTACAGCATCCCCCCCTTCACACAATTACTGTTGATGTTTCGAATCCAAAAAACGGACCATTATAAATTCGCAATCTGGGTCAGGCGACCATAATTTGAAAACTTATTCTATTGCCAACATGACCTAGCTCAATTATCAAATAAGATCTTAGTGTTAAGGCTTTCACAAGGCAATTCAGAGAAGCAGATTGTAATTTTGGTTGCTAACAGAATGGAGTCATGCGTGCATTCAGATCTACGTGGTGTGCAACATATTCTTATCAATACAACAAACAGGCTCATTCTGTTCAGGGCAACCCAGGTATAACACCATGTCATCTTGCACAAACATAGTGATCATAGCGTTGACACTATGACATGCGGTTTTTATGCAGTGTTGAAAAAAGTACCCAATTGTCATACTTGAGTAAAAGTAAAGATGCACTTAATAGAAAATGACTCAAGTGAAGGTCACCCAGTAAAATACTACTTGAGTAAAAGTCTGAAAGTATTTGGTTTTAAATATGCTTAAATATCAAAAGTAAATGTAATTGCTAAAATATACTTAAGTATCAAATGTAAGAGTATTAATAATTTCAAAATTTCTTATATTAAGCAAACAAAACGGCACCATTTTCTTGTTTTTAATTTACGGATAGCCCGGGAGCCCACTCCAACACTTAGACATCATTTACAAATAAAGCATTTGTGTTTATTGAGTTCACCGGATCAAAAATAGGATGACCGGGGATGTTCTCTATTGATACGTGTGTGACATGGACCCATTTTCCTGTCCTGCTAAAGCCATTCAAAATGTGACGAGTACTTTTGGGTGTCAGGGAAAATGTATGGCGTTAAAAAGATACATTTCTTTAGGAATGTAGTGAAATAAAAGGTGTCAAATATAAATAATAAAAGTACACATACAAAAAAAAAACTAGGACTTTAAAGTATTTTTTTAGTAAGTACTTTACACCACTGGTTTTGTGATATGGAAATGTGAAGTGCACATTTGGACTCACAGGTGTTTGGCTTGTATGATATAAAAGCGGTATTCATTATAATCCTCAACGTCTCATCTTTCCAAAATACATCAAGTCCTCGTAATTTGCCGCAATACGCTCACTCCAGACAAGAAAAAAGTTGCCCAATGTGAAGCGGAGACCCTGAGCTCTGACGTCATGTATAGCATGTTACTGTACAGCCACTGCGTTCTAATTCTACTATACAGCTCATCCAGTCATTAACCTTATCTTGTCATGTCATCATCAGTCATAATGACATATTTTAATCTTGAAAGGATAGAAGGGAGTGAGGAAGGAAGGGCTTCTGGCTGCCCCTAGGGGGATCCATGTCCTCTTCCTCTCCTCTTTCTGTAGTGTGTCCTCCTCTTCCTTTCCATCTGAAGTGATGACATTCACAGGCCCCTCCATCCTCTCATCCCTGTGCTCCTCTCGGAGTCCACACATGTGTGTGTACACCGCTCTGATGGTTTAACCGGCTCAGTTATGGGTCAGTGATTTACGGGAGATAGAACAGCTCTTCTGGCCCTCAGTGTCCCTAAAGAAACTGGCATCTGTCTGACACACTTACTCCCTGTGTCCCCAAAGAGCATATGTCTGATGTTATAGTACAGACACAAGTAACGTAATGTCCTAACGTCTCAGAAAGCGAGAGAGGATGGGTCAATCGGTCGAGCAGGTCTCACCTTCAGAGCATCTTAGAAAGAGAAAAAGAGCTATGGTACCTTACCTGTGAGTTGCACACACAACCACACACACACACAAAGCTAGATCTGAGTGAAAGAGGTGTACAGTAACAGTCATTAATATTCTCTGACACATCTGACCTGTTCTATTCTAGCAGGGACAAAGGCTGTGTGTGAAAGGGCCTGGCCCCTTGTCTGTGACTGTTCTGCCTATAGCTGTCCTGTATAGCCTTGTTCTCTATAGTCTTGTTCTGTTGTTCAGACACACACACCTAGACAGAGACCCCAGACAGCTTGTTGTCCCTGACAGACCATTAATCACCTGTCTGTCTCTGGCACACACACACACACACCTCTAGCCTACACACCACACACACACCTCTCAGCCCCTCTTAGCCGGGACAAAGGTCTGAGTGTAATTGAGTCTTCTGCTTCAAGAGGCTCTCCACCTAACAAAGAAAACACTAAACCAACACCCACACACACTGTAGACTAGGAGTTCCTGTTAGCGTGACAGAGAGGGAGACAATGGTCAGGGATGGATAGATGGAGAGACAGATGAAAGTATGTGTCAGGACAGAACAGAGGGACAAAGAGGGAGGGGTAGAGAAAGGAGGAAGGGGAAGCTGAAGATGGGGGATAGGCGAGGCCCGGGGTAAGGCTACACCCAGCTACAGCTACTTACATCTCAGAAAGGGCCGCGGGGTTAAGGAGAGGGTGGAGGAGGGAGGGAAGGAAAAGGTGAGAGGGATAGAAAGAGGGTTAGAAAGCGTCAAACTAAAGTGGGAGGGCAGGGAGAGAACCAGATGAATAGAGAGATGAGCTGGACTAGTGTGTGTGTGTTGTTTTCATTTTAAAGGTTTTCTGTTGCTGTTTGGAGCTGGATCTGATTTAGTAAGAGTCTGCTCAAGTAGACAACACAGAGTTGAGGGTTTGTGGAACAGAATTAGGTTTCTGAGCTAGTTTGAATGCATTCCTCTTGATTTTCATAACACGCCGCACCGTCTTTGTACCACCAGGGGTGTGTGCACGTACGTGGACGTTTGAGAATGCAGTCCACTCTGGTCCAGCTGCAAGCAAACAATAAGAGGCTGGAAGGGGACAGGGCTAATATACACACACACACACACACCCCTTCCCTGTGGAGTGTGTGACATGACATGTAATCTAAGCTCAGCAGCATCTCCATGCCTCTAATAAAACGCACATCAAAGACATACTAGTAGGGCCCTGGCATTTAACACACCCACACACTCTACACACATACAGGTAACTGCCAACGTAAAGGAAGCACTTGAGGAAATGAGGGATACAAAAGTACAGTGCCTTGCAAAAGTATTCATCCCCCTTGGCGTTTTTTCTATTTTGTTTGCATTACAATCTGTAATTGAAATGGATTTTTATTTGGATTTCATGTAATGGACATAGTCAAAATTGGTGAAGTGAAATTCTAAAAAATAACTTGTTTACCCACTTTGCTATGACCCCTAAATATTATCTTGTGCAACCAATTACCTTCAGAAGTCACATAATTAGTTAAATAAAGTCCACCTGTGTGCAATCTAAGTGTCTCTCATGATCTCAGTGTGTGTATATATACACCTGTTCTGAAAGGCCCCAGAGTCTGCAACACCCACTAACAAGGGGCACCACCAAGCAAAGCGGCACCATGAAGACCAAGGCTCTCTCCAGAAGGTCAGGGTTGGGTTATAAAAAAATATCACAAACGAACATCCCACGGCACCATTTTAAATCCATTATAAAAAATGGAAAGAATATGGCACCGCTAACAAACCTGCCAAAGAGGGCCGCCCACCAAAACTCCGGACGGTCCAGGCAAGGAGGGCATTAATCAGAGGCAACAAAGAGACCAAAGATAACGCTCCTGTCTGAAGGAGCTGCAAAGCTCCACAGCGGAGATTGGAGTATCTGTCCATAGGACCACTTTACAGCCATCTGCACTCCACAGAGCTGGGCTTTGCGGAAGATGTGGCCATAAATAAGCAAACACGTTTGGTGTTGGCAAAAAGCCATGTAGGAGACTCCCTAAACATATGGAAGAAGGTACTCTGGTCAGATGATACTCAAATTGAGCTAGTTGGCCATCAACTTGAAAACTCTGTCTGGTACAAACCCAACACCTCTCTCATCAGCCCGAAAACACCATCCCCTCAGTGAAGCATTGTGGTGAACTAGCATCAATGTATGCAAAAATGTATGCACGCATGACTGTAAGTCGCTTTGGATTAAAGCGTCTGCTAAATGGCATATTATATATGTTTTTCATCGGCAGGGACTGGGAAACTGGTCAAAATTGAAGGAATGATGGATGGCGCTTAATACAGGAAATTCTTTTTTTTTTTATATACTTTGTTTATTGAATTTTCAGTACCAGCATTTAGTAAATAATTGCACTTGAAAGTTATTTGGATGAATATGGAACAACAATTTGAAGACAGCGATACAGCAAAACATGGAGAGACAGACATGAAAGAAAAAAAATAGACATTAAGTACATAAATAAATAAAAACAAAAAAAAAAAAAAAAAAAAGAAGATATCTGTTTTAATCCAGTTGTTATAGGTCAGCTAGCACAGTTATTAGTCCTTAACATCCGAGATGTCGCGTATATGCACATACCAGGCTTCTTACATCACCAATATATAAATATACATCACTCTGGAACTGCAGGGAAATGTATTCTTTTGACATAAGAAAAGAAGGGAGCCCACTTTGCATAAAATTTGTCTACAGACCCATTGAGTGTCCTGTTTTATTTTCTCCAACTTTATGCAATTCAAAATAGATTTAATCCAAAGAGCATGAGAAAGGGGCTGCAGAGGATTTCCATCTAAGTAAAATTAGTCGTCTACGCTAACAACGTGACAAAGGCAATTACATCCTTATTCATTTTGGTCAATTGTATTGTGGGTAAGGAAACTCCAAATAATGCAATGAGAGGGTCTGGCTCATCTGTGTGCCGCTTAATTCTGAGAGTGTGTTAAAGATGTCTTTCCAGAAACCAACCAGAGATGGGCAGCACCAAAACATGTGCACATGATTAGCAGGGGGCTGGTTACATCGAACACAATTAGGGTTCACATCCTTGTAAATTTTTGATAGTCTTGCTTTGGTCCAGTGGGCCCTATGAATGAGGTTGCATTGGATGAGGCCGTGTCGAGCGCAAATAGAAGAGCTATGTACCCTTTGGTGCCTCTTCCCATGTTCATCAGATATTTCTCACCCAGTTCCTCCTCCCAAGAGGATTTGATATTGTTTAATGAGATGGCTTGTAGTGAGCAAATTTGACTATAGATTATTGACATTGTGCCTTTCTGATTAGGAAGAGGGGTGAGAAATGTGTCGGACTGTGTTCACACTAGAAAGGTTGGGGAATCCTGGATCTATGCTGCGGATGTAACTCCGGACTTGTAAGAATCTAAAAAAATGATGTCTGGGGAGACCAAATTTAGCTGATAGTTGTTGAAGCGTACTAAATGTATTGTTAGTATACAGATCTCTGAATCTTTTAATACCGAGATTAGACCATGTTGAGAAAGCACCATCAATCATAGATGGGGAAAAGCTGGGTTTGGCTACGGAGCCAAGGAAGAGGTTGTTTGAAACCCAAAGTGGCGCCTAAATTGATTCCAGATCTTCAATGTTGTTTTGACACATGTATTGTTGGTGAAGGAGGAGTAAGGGCCTGTAATAGAGGGTGAGCGAGGGAAGACAGTGATGCCGGTGTAGGCGAGGCAGCCTCCATCTCCAGCCAAGTTGGGGGGTGGGAATATTACTCTGCTCTGCAACCAGTACTGAATGATCCTAAGGTTAGCGGCCCAATAATAGAATCTGAAATCTGGTAGAGCTAGACCGCCGTCTGGTTTGGGCCTCTGCAAAGAGCTGTTTCGCATCCTGGGAGGCTTTTTGTCCCATATAAAGGGTAGAATTAGGCGTCGATCTTTTTGAAAAATGTATTGGGTAGAAATGTTGGAAGGCACTGATAGAGGTATAAGAATTTGGGGGAGTATTCATTTTAATAGAGTTAATTCTAGCAACTAAGGAGAGTGCTTAGCAAAGACACCGTTCCAAATCGTCCTTAGTACGGGTTAAGGAGAGCAAAGTTGGCTTGAAAAAGGTTTTCAAACCTAATTGTGACATATACCCCGAGATAAATAAAACTGCTGTGTGCTATTTTAAATGGCAAGTTATGTAAAGGGGATTTTTTTGCAGCCATGTTAAGTGGCATCAATTCACTTTTACTGAGATTTAGTTTATACCCTGATATGTGACCGAAGGATGCGAAAGTGGCAAGGGCAGCAGGGACAGAGACAGAAAGATTGGATGTGTATATTAATAAATCATCTGCATATAAAGACAGTTTGTGTTAGTGCCCGTATCTGACTATGCCTTTGATGAGGGGGTTGGAGCGAAGTGCTATTGCAAGTGGCTCTATGGCGAGGGCAAACAGTAAGGGACTTAAAGGGCAACCCTGACGTGTCGATCTTTGCAGAGAAGCGATCTGATTGAGTGTTATTAGTCCTGACAGAGGCTTGGGGGATGAGTACAGAAGTTTTATCCAGGTCATGAATTTGGAGCCAAAGCCAAATTTATTTAGAGTGTAAAAAAAAGGTATTTCCATTCCACCCGATCAAACGCTTTCTCCGCGTCCAGGGATATAATGGCTTCGAGGATTGTTGACAGAAGGATTGTATATAATATTAAATAATCTTCGGAGATTGAAGAGTGAGTGTCTATTTTTATAAATCCTGTTTGATCCGGAGAGATAATTGATGGGAGGACTGTTTCTAGCGCGTTGCCAGAATTTTGGCTAGAATTTTATAGTCCCACATTGTAGCAGGCTAATTGGACGGTATGATGCACAGTCAAGAGGGTCTTTGTTTTTTTAAGAATAACACAAATGGTTGCTTGAGTGAGAGTATGTGGGAGAGCACCATTTACAAATGCATCATTGTACATTTCAATTAGAATAGGGGCTATTTTGGTGATAAACTTTTTATAAAACTCTGTCGGGTAGCCATCAGGCCCTCGGGCTTCTCCCAGATTGAAGGGATTTGACAGCGTTAGACGGTTCTTCAACAGTGATCGGCTGCTCTAATTTTTTTAGCAAATCCCGGCCGGCCGAAGCACAGATAGTGAGTGGAAGAAATTATCCAATTCCAGTGTATCCGCTCTACTTTCAAGTATATAGAGACTGGTAAAATCTCTTAACTCCTCATTGATACCCCAAGGATCTAATGATATCCCAATGATGTGCAATTTTTGTAATCTGAGATGGTGATGATTGTTGGCGTAACTTGTGAGCTAATAATTTACTGGCTTTCTCTCCTTGTTCATAGTAAAGTGCTCCTAGACTTGGCAAGCATTTCAGTAACCTGGTCTGTTAATAGTGTCGTCAAATTCTGCTTGCAGAGTTAAGCGTCCTATAAATATCTGGGGAGGTGAACGGCATAAATCTCATCTAATTGGGCAATACAGCGTGTTCGCGTAGATAACCTATTCCTTTTCAATTTGTTCTCATGTGCGGTGTAGGAGATAATTTCACCTCTGATATAAGCTTTCAAAGTTTCCCAGAGGTAGACGCAGAGATGTTTGGGGGTTCTATTTGTAATCATGAAAAAAGTCGATTTGACTCAAAACAAAGTTAACAAAGTGTTCATTACTGAGCAGTTGGGTTTTTTAGTCGCCAAGGCGGTCGCTGATTGTCCAACATTTTGAAAAGCTACTTCCATAGTAACAGGGGCGTGGTCAGATACAACAATTGGGTTATATGAACACGAAGTTATGGAGTGGAGGGGCGGTCATCAGCAAGGAAGTAGTCTATGCGCGTAAAAGTGTGGTGGACCGATGAGAAAAAAGAGTATGCTTTCCCAGCTGGATTAACCATTCTCCAAGGATCTGAAACTGCGAATTCAGACATAAGTTCGAACAACTCTAGCTGAGGTTGATAGGGTGGTAGGTTTAGTGGAGGATCGATTCAATTGTGGGTCCTAACCAGCAGTTAAAAGTCACCTCCTAAAATCAACATATGGGTGGACATATCTGGGAGTGTAGAGAAAACCGATTTGAAAAAATCACCGTTGTCCCAATTAGGAGCATAGATATTAACAAGAAGAACCTTTGTATTGAGCAGCCTACCACTGACAATTATATATCTACCATGGGGATCTGCGATCGCCTTAGAACATGTAAAAGGTACCGATCTGCGAAGTAAATAGCCACCCCTCTCGCCTTACTCTGAAATGAGGAATGGAACACCTGACCCACCCATCTGCACCTAAGACTTGAGTGTTGTGATACCTTCAGATGAGTTTCTTGGGAAAGATGATGTGAGCTTTCAAATGATGAAGATGGTGTAGTACCTTACTACGTTTAGCTGGGTTATTTATGCCCTGCAGTTCCAAGTAAGAAAATTAAAGCCATTCCCTCCAGCAGTATGGGCTACACTAGGCTGAGTCATATCTTAAGAGAGAGAGGATGTGTGAAGGACAAGGTACAATGTAAACTGAGATCTTAGTTGAACCTAAAAGCGCAAACGTATAAAAACAAAGACAAGCGAAGAGGACAAAAAACATATACAAACTATATACATGAACAAACCCTTCCCTCACACCCGCCCTTGCCGAAGCCATCTCCCCAAATGAGATGCAAGCAAAACCCTAAATACGAAGAAAGTTTAGAGCTAAGCATGATAACTCTTACTCTGTGCTACCTAAGATTAGTGACCATTTAACTAGAGTAAGCCAAACATGAATAGAATGGTCCCCAATAGAGTCTAAGGAAAACTATCCTCGATTAAGAGAGGTTTAACCTCGGCGCAGATGGTAAATAATCAGACTGAAACAGCCATGCAGACCCCCAGATATTGGCATTAGAGGCGGCAAACCTGGGCTGGAAATAAAAAGATAAAAGAATGACATTCATATGTCGATGAACCCAGCAGAGATGCTTCGTGTCACCCATTCGGCCTGCTAACTAGCCTGCTAGAAAGACCAGCTAGCCAACCATTTGTTACAAACCATGCGGTACAACAGCCGCTTTCACGTTCTTGTTGATGAAATCTGCCGCTATAGCGGGTCCCTCGATCTGTGCATGGAACCGTCCGGTAAAGTCAGTCTCAAAACCCGGGTAGATGAGGCCGAACTTCACGCCCGGGCAGGTGTGTAGTTGGCGTTCCACAGCTCCAAAGCTAGCCCGCCTCTTAGCCACAGCTGTTGTGCGTCCGTAAATATCGAGACTCTTTTACCCTTATGTAGAAGAGGGGATGCTTCTCCCGATCTTCTCAGTATGTCGTTGCGGACGTGAAAGAAATGCACCCTGATGACAAATGGTAGGGGGGGTTCTCCATCCCTGGGTCGGCTACGCAGGGGCGCGGTGAGCCCGGTCTAGCAATGGCTTCTCCTCTAGCCCGAGCAGCTCCTGAAGTAGCTGGGCCATGTACTCACGTCGGTCTTGGGCCCTCCACTCCCTCCCGGTATTCCCAGTAGGCGAGTGTTGTTCCTCCGCATTCTACTTTCCCATATCTTCGCATCTATTATCGAAGAATGCCACCCTAGTTGTCAATGAGCCGGCGCTAGCCTCTAGCTCGCTAATGCGATGCCGTGGTCTGTAGGCCCTCGCTCCAAATCCGATAAAGTCACCCCCATGTGCGTCGAGCTTATTCTGTATACTCTCGATAGATTTTTTCTACGTCTTTGATCGTTGATATCTCTGACCTGAGTTGGTGAGAGACAGTCAATTTTTTCGAAAATGTCGGCTTTGGGGTGCCTATCACGGTGTTGTAGCATTCTCCACAGTCAGTGTTTCCGTGGGGCCGGCATTGGTGGCGTTCGGTGGCGGGGTGAGTCGGGAGAAGTTGCAGGCTTTTGCGGCCTGTCTCTTGCAGACTCTGTTTTTGGTCGGGTTGATGTCATTACGAATTTAAATTTATTAAACTTGAACTGAGTTGTTTATGGGTCTCTTCAGACGCCTGGGCAATACGGAAATGTATGCAGTTTTGCAAAGTTAAATATATAAATTTGGTCACTAACTCAGGAGCGATAGGGAGAGGGTGCTACATCCTTGGCTTCCAACAGCGCCCCCAATTCAATACAGGGAAATTCTTGAGGAAACCTGTTTCAGTCTTCCAGAGATTTGAGACTGGGACTGAGGTTCACCTTCTAGGGGACAATGACCCTAAGATACTGCTAAAGCAACACTCGAGTGGTTTTAGGAAACATTTAAATGTCTTGGAATTGCCTAGTCAAAGCCCAGACCTCAATCCAATTGAGAATCTGTGGTATGACTTAAAAAAATTTGCTGTAAACCACGGAACCCATCCAACTTGAAGGAGCTGGAGCAGTTTTGCCTTAAAGAATGGGCAAAAATCCCAGTGGCTAAATGTGCCTAAGAGCATACTCCAAGAGACTTGTAGCTGTAATTGCTGCAAAAGGTGTCTCTACAAAGTATTGACTTTGGGGGGGGGTGAATAGTTATGTACGCTCAAGTTTTCTGTTTTTTTGTCTTATTTCTTGTTTGTTTCACAATAAACATATTTTGCATCTTCAAAGTGGTAGGCATGTTGGGGGTGAATACTTTCGCAAGCCATTGAAAGTGGGTGTTAATTAAGCAATTAATAACCCGTCATGTATAAAAATGCGCAGTTGCCCATTATTTTGGCCACCATGGCTTGAAGAAATTTCAGTGACTTTTTGAATGAGGGATCTCAAAGGAGCATAGGGGGTTTAAAGGGTGTGTGTGTGTGTCTGTCACCAGATCTCAACCCAATTGAACACTTATGGGAGATTCTAGAGCGGCGCCTGAGACAGCGTTTTCCTCCATCATCAACAAAACACCAAATGATGGAATGTCTCATGGAAGAATGGTGTCGCATCCCTCCAATAAAGTTAGACACTTGTAGAATCTATTTCAAGGTGCATTAAAACTGTTCTGGTGGCTTGTGGTGGCCCCAGACCCTATTAAGACTCTTTATGTTGGTGTTTCCTTAATTCTGGCAGTTACCTGTACATAGACATATATTTTGTTAACGTGTGTCACGTTATTGTATCTGAGCTCATTGTATGTGTGTGTGTGCAGACTTCAGGTAATGAATGATATGTTGCCTCGTCTGTATATGACAGTATGTCTACTGTCTCTAAGGAGACTCAAGACCTGGTTATGACATAGGGGCATGGAGGTGATAGACCCAGTCGGTATTAGATAGAACGTTGCGACCCTGCCCGCTAGTGGGGAAAACAACCTGTGGTTACCTAGGTTACCCCATTGGCTCACAGCAAAAACTTGACCTTTTTCAAAAACAATTTTCTACAAATCAAATCAAATTGTGTTGGTCACATACACATATTTAGCAGATGTTATTGCGTGTGTAGCGAAATGCTTGTTCTTAGCTCCAACAGTACAGTACTATCTAACATTTCACAACAATACACACAAATCTAAAAGAATGGAATTAAGAAATATATAAATATTAGGACGAGCAATGTCGGAGTGGCATTGACTAAAATACAGTAGAGTGGTAGCCTGCTAGTGATGGCTATTTAACAGTCTGATGGCCTTGAGATGGAAGCTGTTTTTCAGTCTCTCAGTCACAGCTGTGATGCACCTGTACTGACCTCGCCTTCTGGATGATAGCGGAGTGAACAGGCCGTGGCTCGGGTGGTTGATGTCCTTGTTGATCTTTTTGGCCTTCCTGTGACATCCGGTGCTGTAAGTCCTGGAAGGGAGGCAGTGTGCCCCCGGTTGCGGGCGGTGCAGTTGCCCTACCAGGTGGTGATACAGCCTGACAGGATGCTCTCAATTGTGCATCTGTAAAAGTTTGGGAGGGTCTTAGGGGCCAAGCCAAATTTCTTCAGCCTCGGTGAAGCTGTCTGTGTGGGTGGACCACTTCAGATTGCCAGTGATGTGTACGCCGAGGAACTTGAAGCTTTCCACCTTCCCATCGACATGGATAGGGGCGTGCTCCCTCTGCTGTTTCCTGAAGTCCACGATCAGCTCCTTCGTTTTATTTTCCTGGCATCCCTCCGCCAGAGCCTACAGGGAGGTGGTGAGGGCCGTCTCGTCATTGTTGGTAATCAGGCCTACTACTGTTATGTCGTCTGCAAACTTGATGATTGAGTTGGAGGCGTGCATGGCCACGCGGTCATGGGTGAACAGGGAGCACAGGAGGGGGCTGAGCACGACCCTAGGGGCCCCTGTGTGGAGATGTTGTTTCCTACCTTCACCACCCGGGGGCGGCCCCGTCAGGGAGTCCAGGACCCAGTTGCACAGGGCGGGGTTCAGACCCAGGGCCCCGAGCTTAATGATCAGCTTGGAGGGTACACATGGTGTTGGAGGCTGAGCTATAAATGAACAGCATTCTTACATAGGTATTCCTCTTGTCCAGATGGGATAGAGTGCATGGCGATTGCATCGTCTGTGGATCTATTGGTAGGCAAATTGAAGTGGGTCTAGGGTGTCAGGTAAGGTAGAGGTTGATATGATCCTTAACTAGCCTCTCAAAGCACTTCATGATGACAGAAGTGAGTGCTACGGGGCGATAGTCATTTAGTTCAGTTACCTTTGCTTTCTTGGGTACAGGAACAGTGGTGGACATCTTGAAGCAAGTGGGGACAGCAGACTGGGATAGGGAGAGATTGACTATGTTCGTAAACACTCCAGCCAGCTGATCTGTGCATGCTCTGAGGACGTGGCTAGGGATGCCGTCTACGCCGGCAACCCTGAGAGGGTTAACACGTTTAAATGTCTTACTCACGTCGGCCACGGAGAACGAAAGCCCACAGTCCTTGGGAGCTCGCCGCACAGACGGCGCGCTCCTCAAAGCGGGCGAAGAAGGTGTTTAGCTTGTCCGGGAGCAAAACGTCGGTGTCCGTGACGTGGCTGGTTTTCCCTTTGTAATCCGTGATTGTCTGTAGACCCTGCCACATACGTCTCGTGTCTGAGCCATTGAATTGCGACTCCACTTTGTCTCTGTACTGACGTTTTGCCTGTTTGATTGCCTTACGGAGGGAATAACTACACTGTTTGTATTCGACCATATTCCCAGTCACCTCGCCATGGTTAAATGCGGTGGTTCACGCTTTCAATTTTGCGCGAATGCTGCCATCTATCCACGGTTTCTGGTTTGGGTAGGTTTTAATAGTCACCGTGGGAACAACATCCCCAATACACTTCCTGATGAACTGAGTCACCGTGTCCGTTTATACGTCAATGTTATTCTCAGAGGCTACCCGGAACATATCCCAGTCCGCGTGATCAAAACAATCCTGAATTATGGATTCCGATTGGTCAGACCAGCGTTGAATAGACCTTAGCACGGGTACTTCCTGTTTGAGTTTCTGCCTATAGGATGTTGAGTGTTTTTCCAGAGCGAGTACTACAATCAATGTATTGATAGAACTTCGGTAGCGTTTTCCTCAAATTAGCTTTGTTAAAATCCCCAGCTACAATAAATGCGGCCTCAGGATATGTGTTTTCCAGTTTGCATAAGTCCAGTGTAGTTCCTTGAGGGCCGTCGTGGTATCGGCTTGAGGGGGAATATACATGGCTGTGACTATAACCAAAGAGAATTATCTTGGGAGGTAATACGGTCGGCATTTGATTGTGAGGTATTCTAGGTCGGGTGAACAAAAGGACTTGAGTTTCTGTATGTTATCACAATCACACCATGAGTAGTTAATCATGAAACATACACCACCGCTTTTCTTCTTCCCGGAGAGTTCTTTATTCCTGTCTTCGATGTACTGAGAACCCAGCTGGCTGTATGGACGTGGACAGTATATCCAGAGAGAGCCATGATTCCATCTGCTTGTTTTAGTCAATTACAAAACTACATTTTAAGGAAAGGACAGCATGTCTAAAGATGACTTTTCAACATTGCCTGCTCCCTAGCATTCTCACTACTTAGAAAAACGTAATATTGTATTGCTTCCCTCTCCCCTTTTCATGACGATGCTAGCAGCCACTTGAGTGAATGCTAGCTACCTACCGACCGGAACATTAAGCTAGCCAAGACAACAACACAAACAGACTATACAGCCACAAGTAGTGAGTGCAGTTACAAACGGACTATACTAAACAAGTTAAATGTTTTACCTGTAATGTGGCAATGTTTTCCACATGCATAGCTACGTGTAGCCTACTTGACACCTACGTCCCCACATTTCCCAGTCTCCCACACCAGATAGCCTGAAGACATTTAAGGGCTCTTCTCCGAGGCTCTATTTCCCTACATGTGAGCATTGCGACCATGGGTCTGGAGTTTTGACCTGGCTACATGTACATTGAACAAAACAGCAGCTTTTCGGCATGTTCTGTTATTTCTGTATAACAAAAAAATCGATACGAAGTTGCCTCTTTTACAATGGGGGTGAATGAGAAAGAATGTTTGTTTTCCCGCAATTTGTGGAAGTGGTCAGGGGAATTCCATATTATTACGTGAATACCGACTGGGACTATCTCCTGTTGTCTACCCCTCTCCTGCTCTCTCTCATATCCTGTTTCTACAAGGTTCCAGCGCTGTGTTATTACCTTCAGATATAACTCTTCCTGAGTCTTAACCCTCACTGCTAGAGGAGAGTATATGAGTTAACCCCATCTCTATAGCTGGGTTATACTGTTTGTCACACATACACACTCCCTTCAGCAGCCTCCTCCTCCTCAGTAAATTACGCTCATGTAAACTGTAAGGGCAGTTAACCCCCTGACCCTTCATTAACCCTTAACACACTCACGTCTGACTTCTTGTCTATCCATCTGGATGAAGAATGGACTGTTTGATTTATAGAGATACTTAAACCAACAAATCTAACCATTCTGTACCCCAGCTGCTCTGACAGGGAGAAATGTGTGTGTGCGCTCCTCCTTACCAGCTGGGAGTCTTCTCCTCTTGATGTCTCTTCTTCCCCTGATCTCTCTTCCTCTGTCCATCTCTCTTCCTGTGTCCATCTCTCGCTCTCTCTCCAGCTCTCTTTCTGTGACCCCTGAGGACAGTAATATGTCTCATTGATACCCTATAACCTACCGTCTCATCTGAGCTCCTACTTTAATAAAGGCTGGCTAAGAGAGATGAGCTCAGTTTATTTGCTCTTCGCTGAGTGTGTTTGTGTAGTACGCCACTGTAGTAAACATACTCCAGTTCAGTGGATGCAGCCAGTGTCATTAATACTAGGCTACCCACGGTGCGTGTTTGCGTTTGCAGTTTGGTTCCCAGCCTGTCAAAACTGTCATATTTCACCATGAAACTTGGGTAAGGGGGTACAGAGTTGGAGGGTGAAGGAGTTGATGAATCCAGAGATCAGGACTAACCCCCCTCATCTCAACACACACACACACACACACACTGTCCCATCTCTGTGAAATCTGTCTCTCCTTATTTCTCCTCCGAGTCCCCCTGGCAACGTCACTCTGAGTCAGCAAACAACTATAACTCTCTGTGTGAGCGCCTGATTGGCTGATATGTGTGTTTTGAGTGAAAACAAAATGTCTGGTTTTATCTGCAGATCAGCTAAGGACCCAACAGAGCCTGATGATTATGATAGTCCGTACGTACACACACACACACGCACTCCTTAGAGCCAGTGTAGGATACAGTACTGCTGGGAGCCTTTGTCTGTTCCTTCTCCAGTTTCAGATTATCAGAAAAGCTACATGGCCTGTGTGTGTTACATTTTCTACATGTTTCCAGGGTCTCCCGGGGGGGGTGTTGTAATCTTTTAATTCTTGACCTATTATGTGATCTCTGTGTGTCTCGGTCTCACAACATCATCTCTCTCGCTCTCTCTTTTTCTCTCTTGGGGTTTTCTGGAGAATTGGAAGCCTGTCTAATTTCTGTGTTTAGACCATAAGATAATGTTGAGATATCTGACAGATATGTCCCTGTCTCTCTTGTCTTTGTAGGAGATGTGTCTGGTGGCTCCTGAGTCTCCGTCTGAACAGGCCAGGAGAGTTTTCCAAACCTTCGACCCAGAAGGTAATACTGTTCAATGATAGTCTCTAGGGTTGGGCGGTATCCAGATTTTCATACTGTTTCTGTACCATACCGGGGTATAGGTTTTACCGGAAGTGGGCGCTATTAAAATAAAAAGGCCAAAACAATTTAGGCAACAGGGATCTTGATCCAGGGGGGATTGGAATGTCTCTGCTGTAACCAAGAAGCTTGAGCTTGACACTTAGCACTTGCAAGTTAGCAAAGGCTAAATGCATAGCTGGACCCTGGAAGCTGGATATAATTTAATAGAAATATCTTAGTTTTCTTATAGTTATACTTATAGTTATAAGCAGTGGTATAGCATGCACCCTCGCAGACACAGGTTTATAAAAGAAAAATGGTATTGAATGTCATACCATCTGTATTTCGAAATGTACGGTATAAACGGTATATCGCCTTATAGTCTCTCTTTCTCACACTCTCACACACATACACCAATATCCTGGACATGTTATCTTTTCTCCTCTCTCCTTCCTGGTAGTGCATGTGCCTGTATAACCTCCCACCCCTATCTTCTCATCCTCTCTTCTCCTCATCCTTTGAGCGGGGGTCCTCTCTCGTCTCATCTCTGCTGTTGTTGTTTTGGGGTTAGTGTGTGTGTCCGCCCGCTCCAAACCCCACACAGCTGAGTCAACCTGCTCTTCTTCCTCCTTTTGGGGTGACCGGGGGGTAAAGGCAAGGATAGAGTGATAGAGAGAAGGAAGAATATTTGATGTGATGGGAGAGAGAAGGGCAACCAGCTCTCAGTCTAACGTCAGAATTAGACGTTCACCCATGTTTCTCAAGCATCAAATGTAGAAGTTGTTCCAAACGTCACATTTCGAAGTGTTTCAAGTTCAGGCATTAACTTCGAATGGTTAAGGTTTGGGATAGGCGAATAAAAATAAAATCAAAAGTAACTTTCTATCGCTGGATTCGAACTTGCAACCTTTGGAAACAGAGGCAGATGCTTACACCCATCCGCCATCCCTGTCCACAACGCCCTATGGGCCAGTAACCGAAAGGTTGCTGGATCGAATCCCGAGCGGACAAGGTAAAAATCTGTTGTTCTGCCCCTGAGCAAAGCAGTTAACCCACTGTTCCCCGGGAGCCGATGACGCGGATGTCGATTAACGCAGCCCACCGCACCTCTCTGAGTCAGAGGATGTTAGACGAGGTTAAGTGCTGAAGACGCTTCAATGGAGAGGGAGGAGAGAAATTGGGGATACACTACATTGGCAAAAGTATGCTTGCTTCCATTCAGCCACATGCGCATTTAGTGAGGACAGGCACTGATGTTGGGCGATTAGGCCTGGCTCGCAGTCGTAATTCATCCCAGAGGTGTTTGATGGGGTTGAGGTCAGGCTCTGTGCAGGCCAGTCAAGTTCTTCCACACCACTCAACAAACTATCTGTATGGACCTCGCTTTGTGCACAGGTGCATTGTCATGCTGAAACTGGAAAGGGCCTTCCCCAATGTACAAAGTTGAAGCACAGAATCGTCTAGAATGTCATTGTATGCTGTAGCGTTAAGATTTCCCCTTCACTGGAACTAAGGCCTAGCCCGAACCATAAAATAACTGCCCCAGACATTATTCCTCCTCCACCAAACTTTACAGTTGACACTATGCATTGGGCAGGTAGCGATCTCCTGGCATCCGCCAAACCCAGATTAATCTGTCGGACTGCCAGATGGTGAAGCGTGATTCATCACTCCAGAGAACACATTTCCCACCTCTCCAGAGTCCAATGGCGGCAGCTTTACACCACTCCAGCCAACGTTGCCATTGTGCATGGTGATCTTAGGCTTGTGTCGGCTGCTCGGCCATGAAACCCATTCCAGAAGCTCCCGACAAACTGTTCTTGTGCTGACGTTGCTTCCTAGAGGCAGTTTGGAATTCTGTATGAGTGTTGCAACCGAGACAGACTATTTTTACGCCTTCAGCACTCGGTCCCGTTCTGTGGGCTTTTGAGGCTACCACTCGCAGCTGAGCCGTTGTTGCTCCTAGACTTTTCCACTTCACAATAACCGCCCACTTACAGTTGACCGGGGCAACTCTAGCAGAGCAGAAATTTGACGAATGTACTTCTTGGAAAGGTGGCAACCTAAGACGGTGCCACGTTGAGTCACTGAGCTCTTCAGTAAGGCCGTTCTACTGGTAATGTTTGTCTATGGAGATTGCATGGCAGTGTGTCGATTTATACACCTGTTAGCAACTGGTGTGGCTGAAGTAGCCAAATCCACTAATTTGAAGGGGTGTCCACATACCTTTTGTATGTGTAGTGTTGTATGGAGAGATGAGGTTACAGACTCTGATGCATGTTGCTGGATGTGTGTGTGTGTGTGTGTGTGTGTGTGTGTGTGTGTGTTCAGCTGAAGACTGATAAGGTTCACCAAAGTCACACACCCCATGGACCAGACTTGCACGAGACACATTTGTGTGTTTGTCGCTGTCTTTGATGTCCATCTTTAGTGAGTGCTCGTGTGTGTTCCAGCAGGGAATTGAAGCGTAATCTTTTCTGACGCAGTAAACAACATTCCTCCATTTCGGGTTTATAAGAACAATATGCCTCTTAGCGTGGCTGAGGTGTGTGTGTGCGCCTGTGTGTGTTGAATTTTCTAACAAAGTGAGCCTCACCAGCGGAGAGTAGTCTAGTCTGTTCTGGTCGCTCCACACCAAATATGAAGTAAACACACTGACCCATTCAGACCAGAGAGGATTCAAGAGAGAAACAGAGAGAGAAATTGATAGGTCTGTCTGCGCTGAGATCCGTTTCTGCTGTTTCGTGAGATTTTTCATGTATGCCATATGGATGTTTATACACACACACTAAAACCAGCAGAGTTGAGAGCAGTGTCAAAGCCCTATAAATCTGCCAGTGTCACATCTAGAGTCGGCCCAGTTTACTGTGTTTATAGAAGAGGCGCCAGGGTGTACACACATCCCACATGCACGCAATAATTTACATTTACATTTTAGTCATTTAGCAGACCCTCTTATCCAGAGCGACTTAAAGTGCATTTACACACAGGTCTCACATGCACGCAATAACATACACACACACAGGTCTACGCAGCAATAACATACACACACACACAGGTCTCGCATGCACGCAATAACATACACACACACGTCTCACATGCAATAACATACATACACACACGCGCGTAGGTCTCACATGCATGCAATAAAACACAGCTTCATTAGTGTTCCACACAGAATTTGAAACTTAGGGTAAAGCTATGACTCAGCTGTAGTCCTTCCCAATGTACAACACACACATACTGTACACACGTATGCGTGCACGCACACACACACCTATGTTAGTGTTTAAAGTAGACGGGTAGGACATCACACACACATAAAAAAGTACACACGTGGTAGTGTTTAAAGCTGGTCCTCTCAGGTAGAGAAGTCATAGCTGAGGAATGTAGGTCAGACAGAGGAGAGGACAAGGCCGGCATTCGTGCTTTTGCGCATGTGTGTGTGTGTGATGAGTTACTGTACCTCAGTTAGCACAGTGTAAACTGTGTGAGGGAAAGTGAAGGCACTCTCTCCACCCCACCTCTTTGATCATGACTCCCAGAAAACAAACACACAGAATTTCTGAGGAATCTGAGGCCTGTCTCCTTGCTGTGTTTGGACTAAAATTATCTGAGAAATATTCTCTCTTTCTCTCCCTCTAGATAACGGCTTTATTCCAGACTCTCTGTTGGAGGAGGTGATGAAGGCACTAGACCTCGTCTCAGAACCCGAATACTAGTAAGTGTGTGTGTGTGTGTGCTCTTGTCCAGCGCCAGTTCCAGCCGCCTTAGCTCATGTTTCACTGCTGCTGGGTAAAGAGCAGAGAGAACACAGACCGAACCAGAGAGAAAGAACACTAAACGTGCAGAGGGAGAAAGAGGGCAGGGAGAGGATGGAGGGGGGCATTAACTACTAGCAGGAAGACTGAGAGGAAATGCTTCAAAGTGCTTCTTCAAACAAGGTTCTGGTTAGCCACTTTAAGGTCAGTCCAGATCACAGGCATCAGCTGACCTGACCACAGCCAACCTGGACACTTTCACACTGTGGGGACAAGACTGAACAGTTAACGTTACAGTGGCAGAAAAGTTAGCTGTTTGCTGAATATAACCATGTTTCTTAGAAAAGACAAGCCGAACACTGCGGCTCCGATGCAATACATTTAACGAATGTTTCGACAGCTATGCTGCCTTCATCAGGGTTTCATCTATAGCCATGTTTCTAACTAGCTGGATAAGTGTGTGTGTGTAAATGTGTTTGTTTGTTTAAAAAATGTGCGACTGATGGTGTGTGCTCAGCAAGTTCCCCCACATAAACAAACACTAAACAAGAGATGTAATTGAGGGTTTAGAGTGGGGAATAAAGTCAATTCAAAGGGCTTTATTGGCATGGGAAACATGTTTACATTGCCAAAGCAAGCTGGAATAGATTGGCAGGTAGAATGGCCTTACTGATGAGCTCAGTGACTTTCAATGTTCGCAACGTCATAGGATGCCACCTTTCCAACAAGTCAGTTCGTAAATTTCTACCCTGCTAGAGCTGCCCGGTCAACTGTAAGAGCTGTTATTGTGAAGTGGAAATGTCTAGGAGCAACAACGGCTCAGCCGCGAAGTGGTAGGCCACACAAGCTCACAGAACGGGACCGCCGAGTGCTAAAAATTGTCTGTCCCCGGTTCCAACACTCACTACTGAGTTCCAAACTGCCTCTGGAAGCAACGTCAGCACAAGAACTGTTTGTGGATCACCTAAGACGCACATGCCAAGCGGTCCGGCTGGAGTGGTGTAAAGCTCACCGCCATTGGACTCTGGACGCAGTGGAAACGCGTTCTCTGGACGGGTGACTCACGAATCACCATCTTTCAGTCCGACAGACGAATCTGGTTTTTGGCGGATGCCAGAGAATGCTACCTGCCCCAATGCATATTACCAACTGTAAAGTTGGGTGGAGGAGGTAATAATCGTCTGGGGTTGTTTTTCATGGTTCGGGCTAGGCCCCTTAGTTCCAGTGGAGGGAAATCTTAAGGCTACAGCATGACAATGCCCCCGTTCACAAAGCAAGGTCGATACAGATGGTTTGTCGAGATCGGTGTGGAAGAACTTGACTGGCCTGCACAGAGCCCTGACCTCAACCCCATCGAACACCTTTGGGATGAATTGGAACGCTGACTGCGAACCAGGCCTAATCGCCCAACATCAGTGCCCAACCTCATTATGTTCTTGTGGCTGAATGGAAGCAAGTCCCCGCAGCAATGTTCCAACATCTAGTGGAAAGCCTTCCCCAGAAGAGTGGGGCTGTTATAGCAGCAAAGGGGGGCCAACTCCATATTAATGCCCATGATTTTGGAATGGGATGTTCGACAAGCAGGTGTCCACATACTTTTGTCGTGTAGTTTGTATTTACAGGTGCTTGTGTGAAGCTTCACTGGTTGCCCTTTTCTTGTGGCAACATGTCACAAATCTTGCTGCTGTGATGGCACACTGTTGGTATTTCACCTAATCGATATGGGAGTTTATCAAATTGATTTGTTTTTAAATTCTTTGTAGGCCTCGTGTAATCTGAGGGAAATATGTGTCTCTAATATGGTCATACATTTGGCAGGAGAACAGAAACCGTTATTATAAAAGCATGAGAACCGGTTAATAACATTATTTTACTTTCCAGGCATTTTTTTCTAGTCCCACAACAAAACGCCTATTCAAAGCCCTCTGTCACTCAGAAACGTATTCCAGTGTCTGCATGCAAGCTGAAAATCTTTGCCTGTGGGTGTTTAGGCTACCTGCCCCTCCCCCTCTGAAGCATAGGCTACTGACTGTTGCCTACTGACATTACATTGGCGCTTGATTCAGAAGATAGGGAGAGATCTTTAATTAGCTAGAGAATAATGGATTAACTTGTTCAATGCTAGTTAAGAATACTATAGGCCTAGTTATCACGTTTCATGTTGTATTTATTAACTACAAAATTGTAAGACGTGTTTTTAATTCTGGTGCCGCTCTGCACACACAATCTTGTTAGCTAGCTAGCTCAAAGGACATTTGAAGTTCCTCCATAGAAGCCGCTCCTCCTAGGTATAATTCTGTGAACCTAATTCATATAATGCATGTCATAGCACAAGATGCCCAGTGCTTCAAGCCTCATCCTCAACCCTCTCTCGCTCTCTTCCCACCCGCAGAATGTCATTCGCATCTTGCACCGTTGGCTACACTTGTCTGTCCATCACGCATGTAAACAACTAGGTTGCCTGCTCTATCTGCACTGATTGGTGAAGTAATTTAATGAGCGAAATGTAAAAAACAGTTGATTTCACAGGTTAAAAAAGGAACATTATACTTTTTATTTTGTTCAAACCGGTTCAGAACTTTATTTTGCTGGTCGAGACAGTGGAATTAAATGAAGAAAATAGTGGTTCTGTTCAGAAATAAACAATTGGAAAATAATTTCGGTTCCAACCCCTGCTGGCAACTGGACCTTTTTTTTGTCACAATTTTTGTCTTACTGAGATTCAGTCAGGTAGGCTTGGTAAGGTATACCGGGGTATTTGGAAATAGCCATGGGACGGTATTTCAGTACTATCAATACCGTTGAAACTATTTATTTGAAGTTTTTTTTAATACATTTGAATATTTGTAGCTACTTTTTGAGTAAATACCTGCAGTCAACTTGTGCGATACGTCAGGGGATAAAGATCGTGTTCTTCATTTCAGCTGTCACATAATTTTTCATTGTAAAGCTTACCGGTAGTCCCCAGTCACGTGGTGTTTGTTTACAAGCACACAACGACGAGAGACCAGAGCTGTTGTGCAGTACATGCCATGTGATCTAGTTACTGTATGGAATTCACTACTAAATGTTTGCCAACTTAGATATCTTAAAGCTATTTAAGTTAACTATCTAAAATGTGCTAAATGCTCTGTAGTTGTGCATTTAGTTTGCTAATTTAGTAGCTAGTTAGCTATCTAGCTAAGTGATTAGATTCTTCCAAAATCAAGCTTTCGCTTGGTAACAGCAGAGAATTCCCTCCTGGATCAAGAGCCTTTCTGTCTAATATTAGTTTTTTTCATGAGGCAAACTGTGAGTAGAATTTGAGTTACTTGTATAACTTTATGAGCTTGGATGTCTGTCCTGCAAATAGTTTAGATCAGAGACTGTATAAAATGTTTGCAATGCGCTCGTTAGCATTTTGCTAGCATTCTCTATGGGATTTTAGATTTACTTGTTAGCATTGCTAACCTTCGGATTACAGTGGGGTTTGAAAATAGTGCCTCTTGTGTTCAGTGCTGGATTACCGAATATCCCGGGATGGCACAAGGTCGGTATGACAATCTGGATACCTCCCAAGCCTACTGTCATGGCCCAGGTCTGACAGAATCTGTGCAGAAGATATAGGTGCTGCTGTAGGCTCTCCTTGGTTGGGGACAGAAGCACCAGATCATCAGCAAACTATAGACATTTGACTTCAGATTGTAGTAGGGTGAGGCCGGGTGCTGCAGACTGTTCTAGTGCCCTCGTTGATGTATACACAGAGTGTACAAAACATTAAGAACACCTTCCTAATATTGCGTTGCAGCCCCCAACAGCCCCCCCCCCCCTTTTTGAACTCAGAAAAGAAAAGCCTCAATTTGTCGGGGCATGGACTCTACAAGGTGTCAAGTGTTCCACAGGCCCATGTTGACTCCAATGCTTCCCACAGTTGTCAAGTTGGCTGGATGTCCTTTGGGTGGTTGACCATTCTTGATACACACGGGAAACCGTTGAGCGTGAAAAACCCTGCAGCGTCGCAGTTCTTGACACAAACCGGTACGCTTGGCACCTATTGCCATACCTCGTTCAAAGGAACTTAATTATTTTCTCTTCCCCGTTCACCCTCTAAAACAAACATACACAATCCATGTCTGAAATGTTCTCGAGGCTTAAAAATCCTCCTTTAACCTGTCTCCTCCCTTTCATCTACACTGATTTGAAATGGATTTAACAAGTGACATTAATAAGGGATCATAGCTTTCACCTGGATTCACCTGGTCAGTCTGTCATGGAAAGAGCATAATGGTTTGTATACTCGGTGTATGTTGGAGGGTGGGGCTCAAGCTGCATCACTGTCTCACCCCACGGCCCTTAGGAAAGAAATCTGTGTTATTTTTTGCCAATTTTAACTCCACACTTGTTTGTGTACATGGATTTTATAATGCCGTATTTTTTTCCCCCCAACACTGCTTTCTATCAATTTATATAGCAGACCCTCATGACAAATTAAGTCAAAAGCTTTTTTGAAATCAACAAAGCATGATAATACTTTGCTTTCTGTTTGTTTGTTAATTAGGGTGTCTAGGGTGAATACCTGGTCTGTCGTAGGGTAACTTGGTAAAAAGCCAATTGGACATTTGCTCAGGACGTTGTTTTCACAGAGGAAATGTAGGAGTCTGCTGTTAATGATAATGCAGAGGAATATTTCCCTGACAGCAACATCAGATGACACACACACAGTGTAACTGGGTTACCAGCCTCTGTGTCTGGGCATGTAACACTCTTATTTCTGCCTTAAAAGGGAAACGTGTCTCTGTTTTATCACTGGAATAAGAATAATATTACTGCTCTAACACACAGGAATGTCTAGTGGTATATTTAGTATCACAGCACTATTTCTGCACACATACACACACCAGAACTCATCATCAGACGAGGTTATCGTACATTTCTCCAGGGTTCGCTTTCTTACACAGAATCTTTTAGACATGACACATTTATACCTCACCGACAGCCCTTCTCACTACCACCCCCTCCCTCCTCACTCCTACCTCACGCTCCTCACCTCCACCTTTGCCCTCCCTCCTCACCTATCCTCACCTCCACTGCTCCTCCTCACCTCATCACCCCTCGCCCTCCCTCCTCACCTACCTCCTCGCTCCCTCCTCACCTGCACCCCTTCTCCTCACCTCCACTTCCTCCTCCTCACCTCCACCCCTCGCCCTCCCTCCTTCACCTCCACCCTTACCTCCCTCTTCTCACCTCCATGTCCTCTCACCTCAACCCCCCCCTCCTCTCTTATACCCTCTCACCACTCCTTTCCCTCCTCCTCACCTCCACCCTTTCCCTTCCTCTATCTCTCTCCCAATGTCCCTTCTCACTACCCCATTTCTCTCCTCCTTCTCTCCCTCCAGTGGATGCAAGTTTTATCATTGCTTTAAAACGGGGCCAATTTAGGATTTCTGAAGAATTGGAGGCATGTCTCATTGCTGTGCTTAGACTATACTGCCCTACCAAGCAAAAAGGCAGTAACTGCTCATAGCGTGGAACTAAGAAAAATGGCTTTTATTTACCTTGGTTTCACAGTAACCTTATGTTACTGCTAACATTACCCCCATTTTCTCCAAAACACAATACAATAGAGGCAGGATACCACATGATTAAGCATGTATTTAATGTAGCAAAAATGCCTTTTGCTTGGTAGGGCAGTATAAGATCATGTTGAAATGTCTGACAAACCTAACTCTTTCTTCCCTCTCCTCTCTCCCTCCTTCCCTTTCTCTCTCTCCCTCCTTCCCTTTCTCTCTCTCCCTTTCTCTCTCTCCCTCTCTCCCTTTCTCTCTCTCCCTCCCTCGCTCCCTCTCCAGTGTGAGTCTGATGAAGAGTAAGTTGGATCCAGAGGGCTTGGGGATCGTGCTGCTGGCTCCTTTCCTCCTGGAGTTCTTCCCTGATCAGGTAACTGAAGAGGAGCTGAGATACTTCAAAGCTGAAGCAACATCCATAAAACATACTGCTAGGACAAATGAACGAAAAATATCTTTGGTGTATGCGTGTACATGCATGCGTGCATGAGAGCTTCCGTTTTGTTGGTGGCTTGTGGCTGACGATGGATATGAATTTGTTGAGTCAACTTTTACAGCAATGCAATGGTGACCGAAATGTATAAATATAAATGTACACAAACCCCTGTTCAGACAGGGACTCAGTGGCAGGGAACCATGGCTTTAGAGTGGGGGAGCAGGAGGCAAAGAGAAAGAAAGTTCGGGTGGGGGGGTGGGTGGACACAGAGAGAAGAGCGGGAAGTGTGTTAAAGTGATCAGGGCTTCGGGGACTCACCAGAGGAATGGCCCTCGGCCACAAAGAAATTATACTGCCATTAGCCAACTGGACACACACACACACACACACACACACACACAGACAGACACAAAGACTGGGGTTATGGTTTCACATAAACACACTCCCACAGTCTATTAGCATTCTGGAACGTCCCGCCAAAGTGTTTGGCTCTGTGTCATTATTGACTGGTTTCTAATATAGGCTGTTCTGTGGGATTGGGGTTAGGGTTTCACAAACGCGCGCGCGCACACACACGTACGTGGGTTTGGGGTTATGGATAGGGTTTCAGGCTAAAGTATGCTGAATTGTCTGTGGGTTAGAGAATGTTCTCTAGTCAAACTGTGGGTTCCGATACACACATCTTCCAGAGCAGAGTCATCGACACACACACATCCCAGAGATTACTCCATGATTGTTAACTGGTGTATATTGTGTGTTTTCAGGATACTGGAATCCCAGACTCCTTCCCTGTCTACCACTACAATGGCCTGAAACAGTCCAACCACAACGAGAGGGTAAGATATACGCACACCTCTAAAACGGCCTGCAACTGTCACACCACTATGAGAATGTAAGGTGTGTGCATACTGACAGTGTGTGTGTTGTCTCTTTGTGTCAGGTGGAGTATGTGCAGGGTACAGCCTTGGTCCTGGGCTTTGAGGATCCCATGGTGAGGACAGACGACACTCCAGTGAAACGATGCCTCCAGACCAAGTGGCCCTACATAGAACTGCTGTGGACTACTGAACGCTCTCCTTCACTTAACTAACTCACTGCTAGGGTGGTAGAGAACTGACTGATCCCTACAGGAAAGAAGGCCACAAAGACTGAGACACACACACACAGAGTACATGTACACATCTGCACGCACACACACAGGAATTTGCTCACTTTCCTGGGCTGGACAAAAACACACACAGAAGAACATATAAGCCACTACACACACTGACATACAGACACACACTTGTTTACTGTTAATGCTGTTATGTTTTACATGACTGTAAATTAAGTCACAGGATGTTTTTGGTTTGTCGTAAAAAGCTGAATGACTTATTGTCACTATAGATGACTTGTCTCTGTTTTATACTCTGGGATATATTCACTTAAGAACTACATATAAAGGAGACCGCTGACCTCGTTGGATGTAAACCTGTAACTGAGTGACTGGATCTATGCTTCTGTAACACCCAGCTGTCTGACTGTTAAAGAGATAAACAACCAAAGCTTTCCGCAAGACATGCGCGCGCACACACACGCTCTCCTATTCTAACTACAGCTGAGTTAGTTTGACCTCTTAATACTGAGGCAGGGTAACCCTGACCCAGATTAGGTTTACTGCATTATCTCCATTGAAATATTCCAGGAGCAGCCTAAATCTGGGGCTGGGAAACTGGCCTCAAGGGTTGTCACAGGAGATTACAGTAAAAGGGTAACACACACACACACCCTGGTGTTTTCAGCATAAAGGGACCAATCACAGCAGAGATATGAAGAAATTCCTCCTGTTTAGTGGTTTGACCTGGAAGTAGAACCTTCGGCTGGTTTTACACGCGGCGCGACTTCTCTCTTCACATCAACACAGGAAGTGATATGGTATTCCATGTATTTTTGCCACACCCCCCAAACTAATAAACCATTTTTTCTTCACTTCTTGTGTGTGTGTGGGCTTGTTCAACATTGCAGGCGACTGCCGACTGATTGATCTACACATCACGTTGCATCATAGTCTCGCCTAACCATCTGCCTACTTGCATCATAAATACCTACTCATTGTTTGTAGATCAGTCAGTCACAATTTACCCACAATGCATCATGGATTTTAACAGAATGCTCTCGCACACGGCCTGTGCGTACATGTGTCTGTCTCAGTGTGGTGTGTTATTGGAAAGGGGATATCTCTGTGTGTTTTTATTGGATGAGACTGGGAGAGCGAGAGGAGAAAACAACAACAGATGGTTGAAAAATTGAACGCACACTGAAACTGATACATATTAGAGCGCTTTTACCTGGTGAGGTACCATCATAACACAGGCCTGCGGCACACAAAAGAGAGGAGCACTACTCTTGTTCTAGTTCTCCCTCTGTGTGTGTATTCTTACCAGGTGATGAAGTTTCTAAGAATTGATATCCTGTTGAATGTCTAAAGTGTATTTTTTTTCATTCTGTTCATCTTGGATTTACACGAAAGCAGTTGAGAAAGAACAGTCCACCTCTCTCTTTATATGTGTGTGTACACTGGGTTAAACTGTCCTTCACCTCTGAATGCCTGCACACGGCAAGTAGAAACATGCTCAAACACTTTGCATATGTGCTCTATGAGAATGGCAGGTACACGGGCACAGTACATTCTATGTTTGCATCTGTCTGTTGTTGGTGACCGTGTGCGTGTGTGAGACCATATGATGGTCTGTAATGTAATGAGCCACTATGGTTCCATCTGTCTCTGGAGTTCAACACTGACATACATTAGCAGGGATGGAGGGAAGGGGTAGATTGAGACGGAGAGAGAGGTACGGACAGCAAGAGGGGTGCAGAGAGAGGTAAGGAAAGAGATTGAGAACAGCAGAGGGAAAGAGAGGGAGGGCATGCGAGGGGGAGGGGTTAAGGAGAGTTGGGGAAACTTGTCTGTATTCACCATCTGGTAGGTCAAGGTTGCTCACTGTGACTCCCTCTCATCACCATGCAGCCTCAGATTCTGTAACACACACACAACCCCGCCTGGTTCATATCACTTGTCTGAAAATAGGAAGAAGTCGTTTACAGTAACACAAAAACATACATTTCAGCCTAAGTACTTCATTTTGGTCCACAGCAAAATAAATTGTTAATAAGGTGATCAAAGATGTTTGGACTCTGGTTTCTTTAACACAAATGGACATAAAGCATCTCCTAAACATGTTCCTCATAACAGCTGAGAAAGACCAGTACTCCAAAGCACACAGTCACAGTTTTACAGCTTTCTACGACTATATGAGACTTGCAGTCTCTTGACAACAATGAAACATTCTAAACTTCAGATGTAATTAAAACTCTCCTGATGGTGGTTAGGAGCAGACTGAGTTAATGCAGGAACACACACACACACACTGGAGGAGTGATGTGGTCATAGTGGAATGGTCTGCTTTGATAAGATTACACTTTAGATCTACAGGAGGTAGGCTATAATAATTAATAAATAATTGGTCATTTAGCAGACGCTCTTATCCAGAGCGACTTACAGGAGCAATTAGGGTTAAGTGCCTTGCTCAAGGGCACATCGACAGATTGTTCACCTAGTCGGCTCGGGGATTAGAACCAGCGACCTTTCGGTTACTGGCACAACGCTCTTAACCACTAAGCTACCTGCCGCCCAATATGCAGGCAAGATGTCTAAAACACGCACACACACACACACACAAGTTGTGTCTGGATCAGAATAGGCTACGAGTGTATTTATAGCTTCACTTTTGGGAGAGGACTCGCGCAGGACAGGGGATTGGTAACGCGTACCGTGAAAATCCATCACACACACACACACACACACACACACACACAACGTGATAGGCCTAACCCGTCTTTAGTTGTAGTGCACAGGCTGGCGTGTTTAACTTTAGATCTCAGTCATAATTAAGCGAGATAATTACCGGTGATTATTCTTTAATGGAAGGAAACGCATCTCATTAAACCGGCGCGGTCAGAATAAACGGTTTAATAATAAAACACCGCCAAACCTGTAATATCAGACATATCAGTATCACCACACTGACTGAAGTCATGTCATATTATAGCGCTATTGTGCGCGTTCGTGCGTGCGTGTGAGTGAGTGAGCGAGCGAAAAAGAGAGACAGAAAAAGAGAGAGAGAATTAATAAATCCACTTTATATTATTTAATGCTTCACCATTAAAACCTACGCAAGGACAAAATTGTTTTTTCCCCCATAAAAATAGCTTGATGACGCAGCTCCTTGGCGCGCGTTCTGATGTGGTCTGGATGCCGTCTTGAAGGGGGTGCGGGGGTCGAGGTGTTGTGCAACCGGGGCGCGCACAGAATAGAAGCGCGCCGCCCCAGCGACAGGAGAGTCTGGCTGCAGGCTGCAGATGAGTTTAGAGTGTGTGTGAGTGAGAGCATCAAGAGATCCGACCTGGAGGAGAGTGTGTGTGTGAGTGGCTAGTGTGGGAGACAGCGGCGAGAGCGGGACGCACGGGCACAACTTGGGATAAATCACCTGGCTGGACAGAAACATCTCTCTCCCTCCATTGCTCCTATCAACTTTCTCTCTCCTTACTAACGGATTCAAGCGGTGTGATAGGCTACTGGTCTACTGGTGTTAATGTACGCCTATAGGATGTGTGCGTTCGGTGGGATGTTGTGTCGCGTGGTGTCGGTGCTGTGGCCGGTCCTTTCGGTGGTCTCGGGGTTCAACCTGCATGCGGAGCGCCCCGCCGTGTACCGAGGACCAGAGGGGAGCTACTTTGGTTACTCCGTGGACTTCTACCGACCGACCCCCGAAAGCAGCACGTGAGTGACAACAGTCCGAGACCACAACTATCACTTTAAAACGTTGCATTTGAACGTTCTTAATTTAAATTTCGAACAGCCCACAGCCCACATAGGTCTGCGGGTTAATATTGGGTTACTTGAATTAAGTCTGGATTCCCAGAAAATGTCCGAACAGAGAGATGGGTTCACTCACAATATAATAGAAAATAATAATAATTTCAACTGGAAATTCATCTTGCAAGTGAACACAAATACAGTTCTATGTGACTATGTGTTGGGACAGTTTTCCAAGCACACCAAGACTGCAGGAAACAGTATGTAATAATGCAAGTAGCCTACTGTACTTCTGCTTTCTGTGCTGACTCTGTGATGAGCACTGGGATTTGTAAAGGATCTGAGGACTGTTTTATTACCAAGATGTTTCTTGTTTCAGCTCCTTAGTTTTATGCACTGGATAAGAGCTTCTGCTAAATGACTAAAATATTAATGTGTCTTGCCCAATGAATGTGGGTAATACTCTCTCTCTCTCTCGCAGAGTGTGTGTCTGTGTGTGTTAAAGACCATCTCTTTCTCTCAAGTTTTGTGTGTGAACATTCAATTAGTGGGATTATATCTGTGTGATGACGGTGTCCCTGCAGGTTGAGTGTGTTGGTGGGAGCGCCCAAGGCCAACACATCCCAGCCAGGCATCATAGAGGGGGGAGCTGTCTACTACTGTCCCTATCCCCCAAACCCTGACCCCACCAAGCAACCCCACAGCTGCTCACAGATACCCTTCGACAACGCTAGTGAGTTACACCATGCTGTGTACCTGTGTGTGTGTGTGTGTGTGACGTGTGTGCGTGAGTGTGTGTGTGTGCTGGTTCTGCTCGCACAAAGTTGATGAGTGAGTATGAAGGGGTTAACTCCTGCCCATGTGGTTGGCTTCAGGTTTCAGGAGAACAGAAGAACTGTACGTGTGTGTGTGTTCCTGTTAGAAGTGTAATTTCACCCGATACACTTCATACATCCGGACAAATAACAGAACACAAGAGAGCGCCCTCACCATTAATGTGTGTAAGTGTGTGCATGGTCCGGTGTGTGTGTGTGTGTGTGTGTGTGTGTGTGTGTGTGTGTGTGTGTGTGATGATCCATATGGTCTTTGTCAGCTGGAGTGTGTATGAAGAGGGCCATAGAAATATAACTACTATTCATTTCTATGAGAAAGATATAGTGGTGGGTGGTGGCTGAATGCATCTGTCTGTCTGGTGTTCTGGAATTCTGGTACTGTCACCTCTGTTTCTTTACTGAAAAACTACTTCCTGTTGCACTAACCAGTCTATTCTGATAGGAAGGGCAATTAGATTAATAACTCCCCTAAATCTCTCCCTCGCTTCCTCTCTCTCTCTCTCCATCACTCTCTCAATTATCCTGGGGGAGGGGTAAAGTGTGAGCGTGTATGAAGCGGTCAGGGGGCTAGGGGGGGTAAACTGTGAGCACATGGGAATTCAGTTTCCCTCTGAGACTGGAGGGGATAAGAGGGAGGGGGAAGGAGGGGAGGTCTGCTTTTTATTAGATCTTCAAATTCATCCGTGTTTGTGTGTGTGTGTGAGTGTGTGTGTGTGTGTATGTGTGTGTGTGTGATTGATGTGCATGAATATGGTGGACATGGCTAGAGTTACTGTAGCCTCATTAATACAGGTACAAACCAGCGACATGAGAGACACACACACATGCCTATCATCTATCATCACACACACACACTCACACACACACACACGCACACGCACACACACGCTCACACACACACACACACACACACACAGAGAGAGAGAGCCATACTGGGCAGGGCCTCAGTCAGGGGTAAAGACAGGGAGAGGAGGGTGAAGGAGAGAGAGATTGAAGGAATTAAGCAATAAGACTAGAGAGGGTACGTTGTGTCGATCAGAGGCATGGCTGTGGTGCACCTGACCTGGTGTCAAAGGGAAGAGACCAAGCCACTGTAACTGGGTTAGGAGTTAGGAACAGTGTGCAGGTGTGCATGAGGTCATTCTAATGACAAAACATGACATAAGACATATGGGGATAGTTCACTCAAATTTCATAATTAGTACATTTCTTTATTACCTGTCGTCTAATATGGGCCGGGAGAAACTGCAGTCTTCAGTGCGTGTGTGTGTGTGTGTGTGTGTGTGTGTGTGTGCGTGTGTGTAGGTTGCTGGTGTTTTATGAGGGGTAGAGACTCCGTCTCTCTAAACAGGCCCAGCTGGCCTTCAATAACACAGGAAAGGATCTGCACTGGAGCAGGCTAACGCCCACTGACACACAGACACACACACACACACACACAAACACACACACACACACACACACACACACACAATCATACACATTTACAACATGACAATGGACATTAAAGATCAAGGTGTATTTCTAGAAACTTCAATAGAAACATAATTTAAAAAAGTTAGTGTTGTCCATATTACTTTAGTTAGCTTACAAATCTGGGCCTTCCATGGTGTATAGGCATGCATGACACATGTTGTACAGAGACTAGACCTATTAAGGCTAGGGCAGGTTGATTGATGCCATAATAAAAGTATCTCTATCACTCTTTCCCTCCTCCCACCTCCCTCCCTCCATCTCTCTCTATAGATAACAGGATGATTAAGGTGAATGGCACCAGGGAGCCTCTGGAGTTCAAGTCTCACCAGTGGTTTGGAGCCTCAGTTAGAACTCACAAAGGCAAAGTGGTGGTGAGGAATTATATTCTGTCTAACCCTAACCCATCATAGATGTAAACCATCAGTGCTATGACTAACTAATACACTTTGAACCA
Source organism: Coregonus clupeaformis (assembly GCF_020615455.1). Taxonomy (NCBI): domain Eukaryota; kingdom Metazoa; phylum Chordata; class Actinopteri; order Salmoniformes; family Salmonidae; genus Coregonus; species Coregonus clupeaformis. The sequence continues at coordinate 39,636 of NW_025534308.1, forward strand.
GTCATATACATGTAATGTGTGTGTGTGTGTGTGTGTGTGTGTGTGTGTGTCTAGGCCTGTGCTCCGCTCTACCACTGGCGTACAGTGAAGGTGAATGGTGAGAAGGACCCGGTAGGAACCTGCTATGTTGCCGTGCAGAACTTCAGCGCCTACGCAGAATACTCACCCTGTAGGACCAGTAAGTTCACACACACACACACACATACACCCACATAACGTACAAACACATACACATGAACACACATACAGTGAGGGAAAAAAGTATTTGATCCCCTGCTGATTTTGTACGTTTGCCCACTGACAAAGAAATGATCAGTCTATAATTTTAATGGTAGGTTTATTAGAACAGTGAGAGACAGAATAAC